>NW_027271733.1:0-27500 GCF_040938485.1 Diadema antillarum | reverse complement strand
CGAGTACATAACGAATTGAAGGTGTGAGAATGAGTGTAACAAGGAAGCTATAATGAGGCTACATATATGGAAGCTACTCTTGGTACATGCATTAGGCCCTATTTGTATAGTCATGGCACTATACTAGCAGTCACGCGCAATATACATTAAAGCAAGTGAGGTATGAAGTTGGAAACAAATCTCTGCTCCGGCATGTCTGGAGGCCAAGTTATTTCTGAAGTATGACAATACGCTTTGAACTTTGTGCCTCGCCTGTCTTTTTATTTCATTTGCTTGTGTGTGTGTGTTTTGAGACGGTTAACGATCTATGAGAATTTGATAAACAACCGCTCCACACGTCTCTCTTTCCCGTAGCCCTTCTCCTGGTAGGCCTGCATGTATTTGTATGGGGTCAACCATTGTCACTAACAAACTAAGGCAGAATTGAAAAAAAAAACATGAAATCGCTATTAACCCAGAGATCAGAATCTCTGAATTTCACATTTATTATGGTAACTTTGTCTTCCTGCGGAGGCGGCAAACAATTCATGATAATTTAATGAAGAAAACACAGACCCAGATGTCGACTATATAGCGCTCACTTGAGTATCGCAAGTTCACCTTCCAAGTATGTTTGCAGGCTATTACGGCCTATACATATAAGAATCAGGGTGGCAAATTTTGAGGGCTTCTGAGTCAGGGTCATGATGTCCATTGAATGAAACTGGCGATAATGTACAGTTTCTACAAATATCGACTGCTACAGAGGAAGGTGGTAAAACTATTTGCACCGAGCTAGGTGATTTCTCTACTATGCTATATCCCGAGACGAAGTTGAGAAATCACCGAGGGCAAATAGTTTTACCATGACCCGAAAGAAAGCAGTCGATATCTGTTTTATATCCCTATCGAACATTTTACTATAGTGATGACAATGTTCCCTTTTGGAAATGTGCAGGCTTAACGTTAGTAAAAGTAGGCCTAAAGCGGCTTCGTTATCCATGCAGCTCATCTTCAAAATTGGTTTTAGTTTTTCAAATACATGAAATTCTTCCGTCGAGGTGTTTTTCATTTCAACTGATTGACAAATTGTCCTACATCGACGTAAATAAGCACTGAATTGATCAGCGTTTTAGTAGCAGCCATGATAAAAAATCATGGGCGTACATACTCGAGCAGGATTCGAACCTACGACCTCCTGATTACCGGACAGGCGTCATCTCCACCAGACCACCGAGCCTTCGCCCGACAGCAAGTGTTGGTTCTATTCCTTATACCATGCAGCGGGTACTGCGTAATTATTTAAATTCATGAAATTCTTCCGTCGAGGCAATTTTCATTGCAAATGAAAACTCGGTGGTCTTATTTACGTCGATGTAGTGTAATTTGTCTAAAATCATAGAAAATAGGGTCGACCACTTAAAAAAAGTGGAAGAGTGTATGTCAAGGTGTGACATCAGAGAAGATAAGGGAAGATAACTACATTGCACAACAAATCACGATTCATTCTTCCTTCAAGAGGTTCTTCAAAGGAGAGTAAAATCTATAGCCAGTACATACGTCAAACTTGTTATAGGATTGGTATTTTGGTTGATGAGGCCACGCGGTTTACATCTTAGCCACCGATCCTGGAACGGTGTCGATGGGTGAACCGCTGTCCGCCTTCAGAAAGAAGGTAAGCTATACTGTCACTATGCATTGGGTCCAATATAATGTTGCCCTATACAGCGCTGTGATGTGAAGTTTAGGAGACTTGATCAGTTGATTTGATTGCTTCATAAACAAATCACATGGATAATTAAGAAATTCGTTGACAGGCCTTTCCTTGCACAGAGACAACGGAGTAACGACAGAATCAATATGACGCGATGAGCCTATATATAGTGCTGTCTGAACTATGGCAGTGAGTAATGTATAAGAATAGATGGCTGTAAAATCGTCTCTCTTTACTCGCTCTGAAGACGTGGTAGGTCACATAATTATGATAAGGCTGTTATACATACAGGATAGTAATGGAAAAACAAATCATAGGTGTATTCTTATTTTTTTAAAAATGGTACTGTGACGATGATACAACCAGGGGCGGATCCAGGAATTCTGTAAAGGGGGAGGGGGGGGGGGGGGGAGGGGGGAGGCGCAACTAATATTTCGTGTGCCACTTCCGGGTTTCCTTTCATTTTTTATTTCTTTTTATTTCTGTTGCCCCCTCTGGATCCGCCACCCCATCGTCATCTTTAATGTCTCATTTTTTTCTCTCTTCGTCTTGCAAATTTTGTCTTCCCGCTGTCCTCTCTCTCTCTATCGTGATTCCCCTCTCCCAATGTCGTACCTCTCTAACGCCCTTATGGCAAGCCTTTTTTACATTTAAAGTTAATTTCTGATATCACAAATTCCATTTTGTGATATCAAAAAATCAAATTTTTGATATCAAGAATTCAATTTGTGATATCAAGAATTAGATTTGTGATATCACAAATTCCCGTAAGTGTAGCACATGAACTTAATTTGTGATATCAAGAAATCAAATTTGTGATATCAAAAAATCCATTCTTGATATCACAAATTCAATTTGTGATATCAGAAATTCGAATTTGTGATATCTAAAATTCAATTTGAGATATCACTAAGTGAATTTGTGATATCAGAAATTCGAATTCTTGATATCAAAAATAGGTTTCACGTGAAAAACCAATGGTAATTCGTGATATCACAAAATGATTTTTTGATATCACAAATTCGAATTTGTGATATCACGAAATAAATTTGTGATATCACTAATTTGAATTTGTGATATCAAGAATTCTTATTTGTGATATCACAAATGCGAATTTCTGATATCACAAATTCCATTTTGTGATATCACGAATTGAATTATTGATATCACAAAATCGAATTTGTGATATCAGCAATTCACAGGGAATTCGAGCGTTAGTTTTGCGCTGAAATTCAACTGTGAATACGAACGTTAGTTGAGCGCAGAAATACACGGGGAATTCGAGCGTTAGTTCAGTGCAGTAAATCCCTGTGAATTCGAGCGTTAGTTGAGCGCACAAATACAAAGTGAATTCGAGCGTTAGTTTTGCGCTGAAATTCAACTGTGAATTCGAGCGTTAGTTGAGCGCAGAAATACAAAGGGAATTCGAGCGTTAGTTCAGTGCAGTAGTTCCCTGTGAATTCGAGCGTTAGTTGAGCGCAGAAATACAAAGTGAATTCGAGCGTTAGTTTTGCGCTGAAATTCAACTGTGAATTCGAGCGTTAGTTGAGCGCAGAAATACAAAGGGAATTCGAGCGTTAGTTCAGTGCAGTAAATCCCTGTGAATTCGAGCGTTAGTTGAGCGCAGAAATACAAAGTGAATTCGACCATTAGTTTTGCGCTGAAATTCAACTGTGAATTCGAGCGTTAGTTGAGCGCAGAAATACACAGGGATTTCGAGCGTTAGTTCAGTGCAGAAAATCGCTGTGAATTCGAGCATTAGTTTAGCGCAGA
The DNA here is from genome assembly GCF_040938485.1 of Diadema antillarum. Lineage (NCBI taxonomy): Eukaryota > Metazoa > Echinodermata > Echinoidea > Diadematoida > Diadematidae > Diadema > Diadema antillarum. The sequence goes on along the minus strand of NW_027271733.1, from coordinate 24,034 downwards.
AATACAAAGTGAATTCGAGCGTTAGTTGGGCGCAGAAATACACAGGGATTTCGAGCGTTAGTTCAGTGCAGAAAATCGCTGTGAATTCGAGCATTAGTTTAGCGCAGAAATACAAAGGGAATTCGAGCGTTAGTTTTGCCCTGGAATTCAACTGTGAATTCGAGCGGTTTTGTTTGTTTTGTTTTTTTTTAGCGCAGAAATACACTGGGAATTGGAACATTACTTTTGAGCTGATATTCAGATGGAAGGTATACTACTGCTGACTTTTTTTTAGAACAATGTTCAAAATACCAATAACTATATATATATATATGAGAGATTTACACATCCATCATTCCCTAAATGATCGTCAAGGTATATTCGATGAATTATTGATAGAAATCAATTGTTTTGCAACATGTTATCGTGAATTCAATGATACTATGTTCACTTAGGGCCTACATTTAATTCATCGTTTTGGTCCTCAAATTGTCATCTATTACTACATTATTGTTAATTATGATACATTTTTCATGTGGTAAATCCCTTTACAGTAAGACTCTTCCACCAAATCGATGATAATTATGTGTGGTTGTATGTGTATGTGTGTTATAAAAACATATACCATGTGTTTGGATTGCGGAGGACCGACCGAGGGCAATCAACCCTCTGGTCTGTGTATGTCAGCAGCGGAGAATAAGAGAGAGAGAGAGAGAGACTGTGAGTCACACGGGTGCGAGAGGGAGTCGTAAACTTGCCAATTTAATGTCCACCACTGGTGTCGGCTGGTGGTCACATAAAGCAACGTGTTTCTCCTAAAGACATTTTCTCACTCCTCAAAATCAGTCCTCCAGAACAAAGGGGTGTATCCATTAAGACCAGTAGTGTTGGGTGTACAGTTTGCCTGCCCCAATATGTTTATGATTTTGTAAAATAATTTAAAGTGTAATCATACAGGCAAGTTTATTCAAGAACCAAACCCAGGGAGAACAAAACTGGAATGCACAAGCCCAAAAGTCTTCAGACCAGATCAAGAAGAGTGAAGATATCCAGATCTTATGAGGAGTTTATGCAGCAGTATGCATGGCAAACAAACAGTTAGAATTTAGTAAGAAAAAAGCAGTGGTACGAAGGACTTCAATTTTGTTAATCTGCGCAATGTGAAATCTCTCTTATTAACTCGGAGGAGTAACAGGGGGAGGTCGGGAGAGAGTATTTTTCACATGACAGAGTAAAGAGAAACGCAAACAAAAGTTGTAAGTCAACCAGTCTCTGCCAAATCAGTGGCGAGAAATGGAGAAAAAAAAAAGAATATAATAATGACTTTGAAGTAATTGACAACATATCAATAATGGCATTTTAGATATGTTGCTAAACGATCTATTTTCATCGATTCATTTAAAACCAATTCCTAATCACTTTAAATGAAGACGAGTTGCCAAAACTCTTCATGTAGTTTTTTTTTTGTATTAAACTATCGTTATATACTATGTAAAGATAACACCTGAAATTCCATAGGAATATCTGCGCTAAACTAATGCTCGAATTTACAGTGTATTTCTGCGCTCAACTAACGCTCGAATTCATTGTTGAATTTCAGCGCAAAACTAATGCTCGAATTCCCTGTGTATTTCTGCGCTCAACTAACGCTCGAATTCACAGTTGGATTTCAGCGCACAACTAATGCTCGAATTCCCTGTGTATTTCTGCGCTCAACTAACGCTCGAATTCACAGTTGAATTTCAGCGCAAAACTAATGCTCGAATTCCCTTTGTATTTCTGCGCTCAATTAACGCTCGAATTCACCGCTGAATTTCAGCGCAAAACTAATGCTCGAATTCCCTGTGTATTTCTGCGCTCAACTAACGCTCGAATTCACAGTTGAATTTCAGCGCAAAACTAATGCTCGAATTCCTTGTGTATTTCTGCTCTCAACTAACGCTCGAATTCACAGCTGAATTTCAGCGCAAAACTAATGCTCGAATTCCGTGTATATTTCTGCGCTCAACTAACGCTCAAATTCCCGTTGGTTTTCTGCACTGAACTAAAGCTCGAATTCCCTGTGTATTTCTGCCCTCAACAAACGCTAGAATTTACGTTGAATTTCAGCGCAAAACTAATACTCGAAATCAAATTATTTCTTTGCGAAAGATATGTGCTGAAATTCCATGTAAATTAATGATATCACAAATTGGAATTAGTGATATCACAAAATGTATTTCTTGATATCAAGAATGTGAATTCGTGATATCACGAATTGAATTTGTGATATCACTAATTCGATTTCGTGATATCAAAAATTGGTTTTACGTGATAAACCAATGGGTATTTGTGATATCAAAAATTGAATTTGTGATATCAGAAATTCTAATTTTTGATATCACGAAAGGGAATTCGTGATATCAGAAAATCTTTTTAAAAAGTAATATGGCTTGCCATACGCCCTTCTGCCAGCGGCACAACAATATTTCCTTATAAATGATGGTTAACTTGGAAAAAAAGAATGGTCTCATACTATTTTGAGGGTGCTGAGTCCGAATTTGGATGATGCAACTCTAGCATCCTCAGGGATTTGAGATATTCAAGATGGCCACCAAAATCAGTGCCCCCCAAAACTGAAACTCTAATGTAAGTATTTCCCTATTAATGGTGGAAAAACTAAAACTGAACTGAAATGATGGAACGACCCTGTTTCGAATGTGTTGTATTCCTAATCTGGTTGATGTAATTTTTGCAGCTTTGAAGGTTTTAGGAAATTCAAGGTCGGGTCCGAAATGGGCACCAAAAGCGAAATTCCTTTATATTTCCTTATAGATGGTGAAAATAATTATGTTCCATATGTAATTCGGAAGATTACCTGGATGAAGAGCAATAGATCCAATTTTATATACATTTCAGTTGAGAGAATTTGTCGAACAAGCCAAAATGGTATCCAAGTTTCATTATGTCCGAGATTCGGGGAGAGGGGGGGGGGGGGATAAAATGATGTTGGCAAATGTTCTGTTGCAGTTCATTATTCCGAAGGTTCATATTTCCGACAATGAAATAAGGTTCGTTATTCCGAAGGTTCGTTAATCAAAAAAGTGAAACTAGTTTGTTATTCCGAAGGCTCGTTAATCAAAAAAGTGAAAAAAGTTCGTTATTTTGAATATTCATTAATTCCAAAAATGAATACAATTTCGTTATACCGATGACTTATTAATCCGAAAATGGGATACCTTCGTTATTCCGAAGGTTCATTAACCTGAAAATGAGAAATCGGCTCGTTATATACCCAACGGCGTAAATCCGTATTGAGGAGTGGGGGGGAGGGGGATGATCGGCGATAGTCACCATCACCAAGATTACAAGCCCATGTTTGTTTGTTTGTTTGCTTGTCAGCCGACTTTCGGCAAAAAAAAATCAGACCTTAAAAGGATGAAGACTTTTTTGTTGTTGTTTCTCTTGTCTTTTGATGTTCTTTCTTCTTGACTGACATGCGATTTTGACACCCCCCCCCCTTTCAAAAATCGTAACGCAGCCCTGAATAATGCCCAAATAAATTCAATTAAATGGTATTTGATGTGGATATCCATTTCTTTGCATGTAATAACGTAGTAGATGTTTTCCTGTAGCTATGAATTGTTTTCTTCAGTTTTGGGTGGGGGAGGGACTTGGAGTTAGAATATCTGTGCGAGGGAGCGGAGCGACCTAGTGGGGAGGGGGTGTCCCCCCATCCCTCCCACACGAGGAAGATTTTGCATTTTCAGACCTGAAAAAAACAAGTAAGAAAAAGAAATATTCTTAGATAATTGAATGACTACATTGTGGTATTTCAGCTCGGGGGGGGGGGGGGTGTTGAGGGGGTATCACGGTAGGGACGTTTTGTAAAAACAGAGTGTAAAAGTCGCGTTTACAGAACATTTTAATTCAAATTTCTAGGGTATTAAACGTAGTATAACAAACATCAATGCGAAGAACTACCATAACTTATGAAACTGTTCATTTGATATATACGGGCAGAGCGAGCAAGCCACTTTCACTTTGCCATTCGTCTGAAACGTATTCATTAAAAGCCGCTTAAACGTGATCGCATTGTTCGAGCAATATGATTATTTTCATATTGCTAAAAAGCATAGAAGAAAGGGACAGGTTTACTAAAGGTATGTTTCAGGGAGCACACTCGAGGACGCGACACTACCATCTATTATACACTAAATTTACTCATAAGTAGTGTATAGATATCATAATGTATATCAAAAATGAATTATGATTTCCGTCCCGTTAGGGGCGAAATTTTGCATTTTCAGTTATGAAATTGACAACTTTTAGACAAGCAAAATGCCTTTAAATCACACATGCATGTTTCTTATCCTCTTTGAAAGACTCATGCGCAAGCTCCCTGGTCATAACTGGTCAGCCCGTAATGATCCACATAAATGGAGTACTCTCCACAGAAACAGTGATACCCACCCCTCTTCCTCCCATCCCACCCCTTTTCCATGTTTTCACCATAGATTTTTTTTTTGTTTTGTTTTGTTTTTTCGTTTTCGGATTAGCAAACCTTCGGAATAACGAAACCTCGGAATAACAAACCTTATTTCATTTTCCGATCACTGAACCTTCCGAATAACAAATAACGCCACCAACCATATATAGGAACGAACATCTATGTGTAAGGAGGTTTTGTGTTTCGGAATAATTAACCCTCGGAATAACGAACCTTATTTCATTTTCTGCATTAAGTAACACCTTAATAACGAACATTACCCAGGCTCCATGCCTTATGGTCACAAAGCTTTGGGCTATGGTAACATGCATGAGAAATTACACACACACACACACACACACACACACACACACTCACACACACACACACACACACACACACACACACACACACACACACACACTCACACACTCACACACACACACACACACGGCCAGACAAGCAGTGCCCTGTATCTTGTAGATCGTGTCAACACATAACCAAGCAAACGATGTGGCTAGACATGCACACCCAGTTTACAAAAATCACATATGCATTGATCATCTGCCTCTAATGGCCTTTTAATCTTACCATATTGATTGACCCTTCTGGGTCTTTACAATGTACCTTGTGGTATGACAACAGAGCAAGAAAATTTAATGTCTAAATGCTTTGCATTTTGACATTTTTGATCATCTAAATGTTCGTAAATTCTGCAGGATTTCTATAATAGACCTACTAAAAAGTCTTGTACAATATTTGCAGTTACCATACATCCCACCAAAACACAAACTAAAAAGGCAACAATTCTATCTTCTTATTTGTATATTATATAAACGTAAATATACTTTCGTGTTTGTTTTTATCAATGACACACAATTTACTATTTATGCTTGCAGCCATGATGTAAGATGCATATATGATTTATAATGAGTTTGTGCTAATAGATATGACATCACCTCTGAGAGAGAGAGCTACATGTACATTTGTTTAAACAGTTAAACAACGACAATGGAAACCTCCACAGTTATATCTCCAATTCTGGACGTGCAGTTTTAGATACGTACGGAGATTTGCTGTCACCGATCGATGGGAAACTTCAATTGTCATTCAGTTATCATGGGTGATAGAAACTTTGATACTTTAATGTAGATAACCATTCCCTCCGTATAAAAGAGTTCTAATCGGATTTATAATATTTACGGAGTTACTAAAGAGACAGCGACTCTTATTTATCACAAGCTGACAAATATGCATGAATGATCATTTTATAAATTCTCTGATTAGAAAAACAAACAGTTTAACCACCCATGACCGCAATATTATGTAACCTTTAAAAAGTCAAAGAATATTGACTGGAATACACTTCGCCAAGATCTCGTGGAGCAATATCAAAATGAAATTGAAACTTGATGATACACAACACAAAAATAATATAAACACACAAATTGATTCAATTTAATACATTCTCCATGCTCTATGTCTTCATAACCTGTCAATCATGGTAAGTAACCTGCATGACTTCTTGAAAACAAGCAATGACTACGCATTTCGACTAAAAATTGGCAAATTGTTCCACATGTTTGAAGCTTATAATGAAAGGAGTTTTTTAAAGAGTTTAAAGATAATCCGTTTTGGGTGCAATTTTTTTTTTTGAACAATGGACAATTAATGACATAAGGTGTATGAAAAGGTGTGTACTACCCGTGTACCTTACAGCGACTAAACTGTTGTCTGAGATAACGTGGCTTATCTCATTGATTATCCTATAGTGTACAAATATAATGCAACTCTGGTATCCTGAACTCTTTGATGTATTGATTGCCATTGTAATTTTGAGAGCATTTGCTTGTGCGGCGTTAAGATACCAACTATAAGAACAATTCTCACATTTCTGAACTTCATCCGAAAAAAAATGTGCATTTCTACCCCTAACAAAAATACAATGATCTATTAATGTAGCAATATCAAACTATTATATACGAAATGCCTTATACATTCAGACAAATAATGCTTAATTCTACTGATATATCTAATTATCTGTAAAAGACCGCATTAACATGCTTATCCCAGCTAAGATTACTACAAAATTTGTATCAATAATCACACCTAAATATTCAACTGAATCAACATATTCAATACCAATACTTTTTATACACAATGTATAACTTATTCTTCTTTATTCTCCCTTTTGATCCAGTTAACATAACTTTTTTTTTTTTAGTATTCATTCATCGCCAACCATTATATGACCGTTGACCAATTAAATTCAGTTTACCTCGCATATTTTTGACTAAATTCCGGTACATTTTTCGAACGATCAAACACTGCAGTGTCGTCTGCATACAGACACAGCAGCCATTCTCGACGACCTATTTTCCAAATCAACTGTTCAAATGTTTTCTACAAATATCATGTAAAATATTGGACCTATGAGAGAGAGAGAGAGAGAGAGCCTTGTGGTATCCCAATAGAAACTTTTCTGAATGCATATCTGGGCCCCATTGATACAAACACACTGTATCTCAAATTCGGAAATAATCAACGAACCATCTATTCTTTGCCGTCAATACCACATCTATTCAATATTTCAAGCAATATAAATTTACATGTATTATGATTTACGGTAACAAACGATCTTATTGTACCTGTTGAATGCAGTGAACGAAATCTCTACCGATTGACAATCACTTAACGAGTTATATAATTATTCATATAGCAATATAATTGCCCATGAAATATTTTTTCAGATATTATCATAATGACGCATGCATACTACAGATATTGGCCGGTATGAGTTAGTTCGCACCGTCATTCTGGAAAAACAAACCTTCGGAATGATGAGGAATGAGGCTAACTCGTCACACCGAGCACACCGCGAGAAACGGGTGAACGAGCTTAGTGGCGCCACTCGGACTCACGTTCACTCGTTTCCTCGCAGTTAGTCTCCTTTTCAGCCTGTGGATGCCTTGCCAAAAGGCTTGTACTGGTGTGACTCTCGCCTGCTTCCACTCGCCCCGCCGGTATTCTACCTGTTTCAATGGATGCATTAAACAAATGAGTAAGAGGCTGTGTGATATACAAATCGAGTGCTCTCTTTTAACAAACGGGGGTGAATGTCGTTAAATGCATGCGTTGTGAATAGACACATGCGGCGCCTTGGCCACTTCTGCCTCTGTTATTTGAACAAATGTAAACTTTCTATCAGTGAACTCTGAGGGGTTATTAGGGCCTATAGACTGTTGCATCTCATTGGCTGTAGTGAAGTGCTCATTGAAAGTATTGGCAACGTCAATACAGCACCTTTGACATTGAGCTCAACCTGTCTACTCTTTGAACTAGTCGTAAATGAGTGTAACGCTTTCCACGCCTGTTTAGAATCGTAGCTGCAAGAGTGAAATTCACCAAAATAGTATTGCGGCTTCAACTTCTTATTCTTATTGTTATATTTTTCCGAATTTATTGTACAACGAGTATCATCAAATTTTCTTTTTAAAAACTCTCTTTCTCTAACCAATTTAATACATGCATTTTATTTGTTTCATTCTGTTCCGATTGAAGGTAGGCCCTAAGTACATGGACTGCGAATCTTGTCTGACATTGGGTTCTGACTTGACATGTTGATGTTAAGAGTATTTCAACATTCCTGGAAATATCTAACACTGTTTCTATATATGCGTGTTTCTAGCTCGTCAGAAAAAAACTGTGCTGTACTGTTTGGTGGTCGATAACTGATACCATTCCAACACACCGTATATGGCGGTGATTGCTTTGTAAAAACAATAGCGCTATACTGCTAATATTCTAAATCACATCGTCATGAGTTAGACAAGTTTGAATTTATAACTTATACAACGGATCACTTCACCTCCTCAGGAGTTTCTGTTTAAAAAAAAAGACTCCATTTCATTTCCGCATCTTGATGCGGATGAAACAATTATTTACCGCTCCAATAAAGATATTCAGGTTCTGGTCTCCATTTTACACGAAGAAAGCAAGTTTTAGACTAATGGATATGCACAGAGTATATTATCGTCAATTATTGAAAGACCGTCAGTATGCTTTTTGGTACGAGATATACATATATATATATATATATATATATATATATATATATAATATGAGAGAGAGAGAGAGAGAGAGAGAGAGAGAGAATGAGAGAGCGAAAGAAAGAGAGTACGTAGAAAGCTTCAAAATGATGAGTTATAAGACTTTGAGTAAAGGGGCAAAGATATTATGACCTTTGACATTTTATAAATTTGAGGGATTTTGCTCGAAAATTGGGTGGCATACCGAAGTATATATTAAATCTATTCACATTTTTCCTTGTTAAATTGTAAACAAGGTATGAGGCAAACAGAAAGGCATGGAACAAAATACATTATAGATAGTATAATGCTTTTGACATAATTGAAGCAATTCTACAGAGAAAGATTTGTTATACAAATGACTCTTTAGTGAAATGCAGGACATTCAACAAAAGTTTTACCTTCTGGCTATAGGTGTCTGATGATCACTTCACAGCTGACTGATGTACGTGAGACACCCATCTTTTGGCCTCTGTGTGAGGTGAGTAGTCGTTGTGAACCTCTGACCCGGTACCAACCTGAAGTCCAATCTCCGCAACAGCTTGGCCAGAATCACGCGGGACTCAATCTACGAGGATTAAAATAGATACTGCGTCTTTTAACGCTTATAATCCATTCCCTACTCCACAAGTGCGTAAATATCGGGAAAATTGCCCATTGGCGGAACATATCCGAAAGGCATAAGCATGGAACAATGTTACTCCTTACAGGCATTCGGTCCTCATAAGCAATGCAAGCAGAAACAATTGCTCTTGAGCGATCCCATCAGAGCTTTTGGATAAATATGGTCTTACATAATATGAGTAAGGCAATGTTTAAATCAGGTACAAATCAAAGGACTGAAGAACCCAAAAGAATAGTGATTTCCATGAAAAGAACACCATAAAATGAAAACAAATATGTCATATATACATGATAGGAACAAGGCACTGTTTAAATTGCGTACAAATCAAAGGACTGACGGACCCCAAAGGAATGGTGATTTCTATGAAAATAAGAAGCAACCATGAAATTACAACAATAATGGTCATACATAGGCGAATTGTTGACCGATGCACGACCGGAGACCCAGCGAGAAGGGAATGTAGGCATACATGGACTTCATCCGTCTGTTGGTAAAACGTATGATAAGACAGGTGCTGTTTGTTAGGTCTATTCTTATAAGGTTTGTTAATTCGAAACTGAAATAAGGTTCGTTATTTTGAAGATTCAAATTCCCTAAACCTATATAGAGGTTCTTTTTAATTGATGATAAAAAAAAGATTCGTTAATCCAAACATGTGTGGCATTATTCCAGAGATGCATTATTCCGAATTCCGAGCATGAAATAAGGTTCCTCATTCCGAAAGTTCGTTTATCCGGCAATGTAAAATAACGAGCCTTTGGCATTACGAACCTTCAATAGTTGTTTCCAGATTAACGGACCTTCGTAACAACGAACCTCATTTCTTTTTCGGATAAACGAACCTTTAGAATAACGAACATTACTCCATTTAGGATTAACGAAACTTCGAAATAAATTCGGAATAACAAAATAACAATGCAACGGATAAAACATAGAGCTAATAGAAGTGCTAAGAGAAGTCCAGAATGCCAGTAGGCCTATATGTAGATTGATATTACATAATTGAGATGCCAACTTTGCAATCAGAAATACAGTACATTCTGAAGGTTGAATAGGCATATTTTGTTGGTACACACAGAAAAGCAGTAATGTATCGTTCCTGCCACAGACGTGTAGGAATACAGTTTGGAAAAAACAATAGTTTACTTGAAACCTGCATTATTCATCCAAAATAGTGCAGTTCAAAGTTATAACAATTATGTTAACCCTTTTACCAATACAAGTTTTCAAAGACTACAATAGAATTAGATATAATGGAGCTAAGTGCTGGAATAAGTTACCTGCTATTATCAAAGAATGTCCTACACTCTCATATTTTATAGAATGTTTTTAATCCAGAATGCAGCTGAATAATTCTTGGGATATTTACCTTTTTGTTTTGTTGTCTTTTGTGTGTATTTTGTCCTTTCTTACTTGTAATTTTTATATAATCTCTAATGGTATAGATTTACTCTTAAAATTGATATTTTTGATGGCAATTTGTAGCCTCTTCATATGTAAGGGAATCGGCTTTGATAAGTCCTATATGGTCTTTTTTTGTGATTCCCACAAATGCTAAGTATATATCGTTGCCTTATTCCTTTTGTTTTCAATGTAAACGCAACGTGCAATAGGTTATGTCCGTGTATTTGTGTTTTTTAATACTTTTTAGCACGTGGAATAGATAAATTGAATTGAATTATCATTGCTCCCCCCCCCCCCAAAAAAAAATACATCAAGTAGAATAACTAACAGTTTCCATTTATGTACAAGACTGCGTCTTGATTTGATGCTACGGAACAAAATCACATTACCACAAAGTAAAGAAACAGTTAAAACACTGAACAAACTATAGTATAGTAACTTTGTGTTCATCACAATATGTCGTTTGAATTGAAAAGCTTTCACTTGATGTTGCAAAAAAATTAATATAAACACACACGCACACCCACTCACACACAATGTCTATCTCATCAATATCGACATTAGAACATCTTGATAGTGCTGCATCGGATACTATGTGACGGTTTCTTAGTTATTAATATATATATACGTATATATATATATATATATATATATATATATATATATTCATATATTCATTTCATATATATGTATAGATATTTCAGATGATCAACATGAAAGAGAAAGAATTTCAAGATTTCAAGAGCCCTGTCAGCAGATCAGATTGAGTCCCATGATCTTACGAACGGTAAAAATGAAACCTCTTAATGATAAATACTTTTTTTTTACTTTGTCGCTCTCTCTCTCTCTCTCTCTAACAAAAAAAGAAAGATCAAAGCTCACTGCTCATCGTTGTCACGTTGGAAGCGCTCAGGACGAAATTCTTCTGGGTTGTCAAAGTAGCAATCCATCATACCCATGGCCTGGGCGATAACCTGTAACGGGAATATTAACTTATTCATTTCTCAATGACATTATGTGCAATGACAGAGATAGGAATACGCCTTCAAAAAATAGAATAAACTGGAAAATTTGACATGAAGATTTTTTTTTTCACGCTCTCTTTGCTAGACGTTTGCCGCAAGGAGTAATTTGTTTTTATGTCTCCGCCAAGTGTCGCCGGAGGCATTTTGTTTTCGGGTTGTCCGTCCGTAATCAATTTTGTGGACAGCATAACTAAAAAACCGTTTGAGGTATCCTGATGAAACTTAGTATGTATATATAAGTATGTATGTATATGTATGAATGGGTGCACATGCTCAAGTTCAAAGACCAAAAGGTCAAGATCAAATGTTCAAAATTTCACTTTTCTCCCCATATCTATGCAATGCCAGAAGGTATTTTCTTCAAACTTAGTATGTACATGTACTACCAAATAAAAAGATTTCAGACAGTTTTGGTTTATGAGTTCAAAGGTCAAGGGTCAAGTGAAAATGTTAAAATTTCACTATTTTCTCCATACCTCGCAAATGGTTAAAGATACCTTCACGGATACTTAGTGCATGTTTATGTACTGACTGGCAGTGATTATGTAGGAAATTTGGGTCGGGGTCAAAGGTCAAGGTCAGGTCCTCAAATTTTTACTAATACCCTCATATTTATGCAGTGCATTCGGGATTTTTCTTGAAACTTAATAATATACATGTATTACACAATAGAGATTCTCTGGGAAGTTTCTTGCAAACCAAAGGTCAAAAGGTAAAAGGTCAAGTGAAAGAGGTAAATTTCACTTCTTCTCCATATCTCGAAAGTGACTCAAGGTACATATCATTTATGCATATTCTACCTGACAGTGATTCTCTTTGGAATTTTATGGTCGCAGGGTCAAAGGTCAAGTTAAAATTATAATATTTAACTATATAATGCCGAAATTGCACTTTTTCTCCATACCTTGAAAATTAATCATTGCATAAACTTATACAAGAGTCAAAAGCCATTTTAAAATCCTCCAATCCCCAAATACCTGCACTCTTAGACAATACAGCCATTTATCCAGTTAATTCTAATTCAAGGAAAGTGAACAGTCAACACATTTGTGACAAACCTGTCATTTTAATATTTTGCTAATTACGTGAAAATGTCATCACACATTGTCAGGACATTGTACCATAGACCTATTAGGACAACCATGCATTATGACGGCGGCATACCGGTCTCCATAGCGACATCTTTATCTAGCTATCAGCTGCCATTTGCTTTGATAAGAAGATCGTAATTAGTTACGATAGACGCGTGTCGCTAAACGACCTGGGTGCCCCTGGTTTGTATTTACCATGACTGGAGTTCCCTTGGGCAGATGGTACTGTTCGTACTGGACGTCAAATCCCAGTATACGGCTTGTGCCTTGAACTGGTGGAAACAGCCTCATTGTTTCCTTCAGAACCTGCAAACATTAATTAGAACATGATAGAAGAATAGAACGGTGACAGGAGCATTCCACTGGTGCTCTTTTGTAAAAGTCGAAATGCAAAAAATGTAACTCTTGTTTATAAATAGTTCCTTAAAGGTCAGACCGGTTTACAGTGAGGGGCTGGGCCGACCCGCGGCCGAGCCGCGACCGAGCCCGGCCTCAATTGTGGGGCTCGGCCCCGCAATTTTCTCCGTATACAGTGCCGGGCTCGGCCCGGGCTTTTAATTCAAACCTTTCAATATTTTGTCGTAGTGGCGTTCTACTTGTGAACAAACGCATTTGGTATAGTCTGGTTTCCAGACCCTTTGCCAACTGGATTCCGTGGCGACGAAGAAATGGAGAAATGGAGTTCCAACTGGCTGTAAACATTCAAACAGCTGTCAGTTTTCTTTTGACGTACAAAAGAATTCCACAGGTGAATTTGTGACTTTGATGATCGGGGTTCGATGTCGCCGTCTTTCCGAACACAGAGATCATTCATTTTGAACGCTAACATAATATCGGCTATATCAGTTTCTTTTTGTGTAAAGAAAATTAAAGTTCAGCTAATGATAAAGCATATGAAAAAGAAAGCAATTTCTGTCCAGGATTATGTAAAAAAGTGTAAATCTGAGCCGTACGTTGTGAAAATATTTGAACTGCACCTTTACTGGAAAGTTGATTTTATCATCTATCTGATCACTTCCGACAAATGAAACTGATATGGTATAATCTTCAAGTGTAGTTCTTTATTCATTTATATGTTAGATTAGTGTGAAAGCATGTAAAGTCGGGTAATTCTAATTCTTTTTTCATCAATTTTTGTGGAATTTTTATTCGTACATCCCTGTCACCTTCCTGCGTCTGTACCTTTATTTACCGCTAATGTTTCATAAGAAGGGAAGAAGTAGCGCTTCAAAGAACTCAGCCACAATCCTAATGTACCATGACATGAAATTTCACGTAATAATAAAGAAAAATCTAAAACAAAATTTAAAGTCAATCCCGTCCTCAGAGATATGTGCAAAAGCGTAAATCAGAGCTGTATCGTGCCAAAGTATTCGAAAGTGTACTCTCCTGCGTGTTCTGGAAGCTCTAAAGGTGATTACTAGTATATCACTTTCCCGCTTAATTCCGACTAATAAAGTTGGAATATAGTGTTGTCGTCTAGAATGAAATTCCATGAATTGATATGTCCGATTAACGCCCAGGCATGACTGGTCTAGTAATTTTGATTTGTGTGTATCTATGGCTTTGTTTTCACTCCAGCCGCGTCGCTATATTATATACCAGGATGTCGGATCACGAGAATAGGTTTCAGTGGAGCATTTCATATGAAGCATTATGTCCGACAAAGTTGTCGGACAAATTTGCTCTCGGCCAATCAGATGCAAGGATTTCAGTGGCTTGAATTAGTTTGTCAGAAAAACATTAGACCAAAACGCTTCATGAAATGCCCCCCCCCCCCCCCGAACACTGCAGAACGGAACTTGACGTGCTGTCGATCTCTAAGAGACATCCTGTGATGATATAGACATCATAATGACTGGCCTAATGGTAATGACGATGATCATGTTAGAAATAGTACTAGTAATGGAATGATAATAATCAATATAATGAAATTAAAACAAAAAGTATTTGGGGTTCGACTTATCATGAGTGTATACTGTATGGCGTTTGATGATTTTAGATATAACAATAAGATACAGATTTATCACATTAGTATTTTTTTTTTCAGTCTTAAGATTTTATGTTTATACAAGGAAAAAAGAATTTGAAATTCAGTTTCTCGTTAATATATGATATCAGATTTGATCTTATATGATTTGGTATTGTTAACAGATTGTTGTTATTTATCAATGAGAAAGTTATAGTGGAGCTTTTTGGAGAAGAAATTGAGAAGGTGTTAGATGAATCAATGGGTAATGGAGTAAAAGAAAGGTATAGGTAATGTAGGAGGGGAAGGTAGAGAGAGACAGAACAGAGAGAGAGAGGGAGAGAGAGAAAGGTTAAAGAGAAAAAGTAAAGTAAAAGGTGAAGAGATGAAAAAGATAGAATGAGATAAAGTTGTACTATTATGATATAAATGCGTGTTTTGAAAACAAATATTGCATATTTCAATTTGTTCGTGTATCGATGTATTTTTAGTCAATTTGTTTGTGATTATGTAACTGTAATTGAGTATGTTTTTTATTATGTAAAATATATTTACATGTTTTTCTGTATTGTCCTTTGTTTTTGCCATGTGCCTTCTGTTTAATCCAGGACACAACCTAGGCCTTTCATGTTACATTGTTTATTAATAACATAAGAATGTTGAACAACAATAGTGATGACACGACAATAAATGACGTGCGAGGTCCACTCACCAGCATAAGGTATTCGAGCTTCATGATATCCTCATAAGAGACAAACTTTTTGTCCCCAAACTTCTCATCTAACTCCTGCTTCACTCTGTGAAGGAAAAAATACCAAAGAAAGCAGAAAAAAACATGCAGTAAAACCATTTTATTCTGATGAGCGCAAGTTCTTATTCATATAGACTTATATATGTCATATGTTCTCGTATTAAACTTCACTCAATGAAGCGATACAGGGAGACCCTCTGCGTTACAACGAAACGTTGCAGGTCCATGGCGTTACTATAAGTATACAGTAATCACAATCTAAGAAACAAACAAAATGTGAGCTAATACTCCCAAATCCTCGAAATCTTGCTGTTTTTGTGCATTTAAGAATTGAGCATATTTGAAACCTGTGCAGTAGGCCTATTATACATCTCACTGTATGAAATTCTTTCCGTCAACACCGTCATCAACGATATCTACACTGACTTTCATGGAACAGACCACAGACCAGAAGTGCTAAAATTAGAAGAAGACACCCACACTCATGTAATACACCAAGCAATCTGCCAAGCGCAAACCATGAGAGTCAGTAATATTCTCATAGATTTATTGTGCATGAATGTCTAAATGGTTCAAAAGGTAAGCTGTGACAAGAGAGATAAACACAGTGAAAAAAAAGTGGTGAAAACATTGGCATGATATGAAACTGATATCCCCCATCTCTATATTGGTGTATCTTCTGGGCAATGTTATATTCACTAACGTCTCGCTGTCATCAACGTCCACTCAAGAATGAGGTCGTTGTCTTCTTGATCTAAAATCCTACATTACCAAACTTTTTTTTTCAAGATTCAATCAATTTTTAGGCATCTCTTCTTATCGAAGGTTTCTTTTGGCAACGAATAATCTACTCACGGGCTTGTACTGCTCAAAACAACAGCCAATACAAGTATCAGAAAACATGTATTGCAATGGATGTAGACACAATGTAACAAAAGAAAATAAAAAAAAGTTCGGTAGTCAAAATGAAACATATTTCAATTTGAATATATTATTAAACATAGTATTAAAGTAACAACACTCACTTCTCATAGACATGCGGGTATCGGCACAACTGCTGGAGGGTGAAAGCAAGTAGATTGCCAGTTGTTTCTTGACCTTTGTGTTGCAATGCAAAGCATTTCCAGAGAATGAGGAAAAAGGAGAGGCCGCTCATACAATATATATATATATATATATATATATATATATATATATATATATACATATATATATATATCGACCATTTAAAGTACCAGTGTGTGGCCTTCATTATTTGCATTCAGTGTGAAAAGAAAAGCCAGGTGGACGTACCTAGGTACCTAGCTACGTCCACCTGGCTTTTCTTTTCACACTGTATATATATATATATATATATATATATATATATATATATATATATATATATATAATACGATACAAGCTTGGGTGAGTGTAGATATTGAGAAGAGATTTCCCATGCACACACTAATTTGAAGATAATCCTACACCACAAAAACATGGTATGTTTGCTAATGCTGTTTGCAGTTTTTCTTCCAAATCTCCATATGTTTTCTTTTCAATAAATACTGCTTGTTCCTAGACCACTGGTTGCCCCCCCCCCCCCCGGCTCCATCATCTACCTAAATAGCCCGGCCTATAGTTAGTTCTAAAGGTTTTACTAAACACAAAAGCGTGGCTAATGCACCGGCCCCCTCGTGGCGGAGGCCTGAAAAAGTAGGCCCTACTGGAAAGTATTTGTGGAATACATTCCCAAAGGAACTAAAAAAGTGCAAATCGTTACAGCAGTTTAGAAACAATTTAGACACACTTTCCGTTTTTAATAGCAACATAGCTTTGTATATTCTGCCGGTATTTTACTCTTTACTTTTTCCCTTCTTCTGCCTGCTTTGATTGTGTACCATTTGTGTTCTATACACTTTGTACCTATATATTTTGAGTTGAGAAAATCTTGTAATTACTTTGGTTCCTATTCCCAGCAAGCCTGAAAGGCTTTAATAGGTCCCCCACAATGAATATGTTATGACTTGAAAATGTAATGATTGTTGTTTTTAATCTGGAAATAAATGAAATGAAATGAAATGAAATGAAAAAAAAAGGAGTATACACAAGACTGGCCTTTTCTAGCTCCAAACTGAAATTGCATCAAGAGCAAAGGCCTTAGATTTTCTTGATCAACTTCTTGTGGTCTTTCCTTAGCACGTACAGCAGCCTCTGTCAGATGCAGCGTACTATATTATGCTGACAGCATTTCAAATACAATCCTTGAAATTGTGTTAACATTATTTACTATTTGATATTTTGACTGATGCTTCACAACATGCTACGTGACTCAAATATATGGGCATTATTTCTTTGTGTTGGTGGATTGACAAATTACTATAGCGTTTGTACCGGAGTGATGCACCCACTGTGGATGCATTCTCCATTTTCAGGAACACCAACACATAGTGCAAACATCTTGATAGTTCTTGGTAGTAGTGAGATGCAGCAGGGAGGTGAGCGCCATACATATGGCTGCAGCAAGTAACCAATAATTAGACAGAATGTCCCAAGCTCTCTTACATAAGTTGATTACAGTCACCACTGGAAAAAGATTAACAGCTGGGGCTACCTGCTATAAATAAGGTGAAAAACTCGTCAATCATTTCCTGCATGCCAAACCCCTGGTTGCTGAGGTTGTCAGAAGCATTCAGGATGTGAGTCAGGATGTCTTTTGGGACGTCTTCTCCCCTCCGACGGGCTGCCATCCTCTCAAGGATGATGTCTCGACCGAAGTTCCGGATGAAACGAGTCGCCTCTCTCACTTCGGTTCGAAAACATGCCGCTTCCTTTGTAGGTACCATCTGAAGATATGGAGTGACAAAGACACGGAGAAGATATTCAAGAAGCCAACCTGATGTCTGCACTTGCCATTGTTGATCTCCTGTATACACCGATTTAATTGAATCAAATTCAGTACTTTATTTCCATCTAACCAAAGGTGATACGCAGATGGATTAAACAAAACATAAATTATGAATACAAAATATGTGTTCTAATGAAGATAAGTAACGAGATAAACAATGCACACTTTTCGGGTGGTGAAAAAACGTAAATACTGTATAGCAAAAGCGACAAAAAGTAAATATTGAGAAAGCCACTGTTAAATCATTGCCACATTTTCCCATAAGATTCCCCAAATTATAGTATATACATAACGAGAGAACTAAAACTCACTTTGCAGTGGTGATAAAAACATTGATATAGTGATGGAAAGAGTGATTTATTGGAAAGCGGAGTTACATGTAGTGAGATGTGGATCACTCGAAAAACAGTACGCCAAAGTCATCATTTTGTAAATTTTATACGATGTCATAAACCCTTGTGAACCGCTTATCTCTGTGCTTTCAATGACGTCACTGTACGTCAGTTTGATGTTCTTTTAATGTAATGAGAGACATTTGCTCTTTGAAAGGGGAATTCCAGTCCAAATATAACTTATTCTCACTGAAACGAGTCAAATATTACGTGTTCAATTACCATGTTCCTAAACAAGCATTCAAATGAATTTTTTTGCAATTCTGAAACTCTTCATTGAGAGATCACATGAACTCTTTTTGAACCTCTGTTTCCAAACGAGAAATAAATGTGCTTGTCTACTTTATTCTACGCTTCCGCAGCTGTCCCTTTTTTGAGCTCTTTATCTCCATGTCTGTCCATTAATAAGCCAATGTCATAAAGGCGGAATCATTAAATATTGTATGTTTATATTAGACATGTTCATAAAACATTTGATTCATCTACTGCTGTGAAAATGGGTCTATTCAATCTGCCTGAAATATTCTTGGCATGTGTACATGGCAGCATTACTGGCAATGTCACGTGAATGCAATTAGACATATAGCACTATATTTCAGAACAAAGCTGTGGAATGCTTGTAGGACTGAATGCATACCTACGCATACTGAGATAGGTTGTCTCTTAAAGTTCTATCAAATGTGGATGATTTTACAGCTCAGACAGCTCTTCCACAAAAATATAAGCCGGCTCAAGGATGGGACTGCGGTCCCATTTAAAGAAAAGAGGGCAAGGGGGAGTAACAGAAAGAGACAGATGTGGAGATAGCATGGAAAGACAGTGAAATTCATATTTTTCCTCACTTTATTATGATTCTTCAAAATGCAGCAAGCCCATTTATTCTCCCTTGGAAAAATTGTGAACTTAGTTGCTAGGGTGCTAGGCAACCTCTCCACAGCTGAAAAAAAGAGAAAAAAAAACCTACTTGAAACTTTGCAAAGTTAGTGTGAGCAAATGAAAACCATAGGAATTTCACAATTTTAGTCATGTTACCTTGTTCACTGCCAGATTACAACTTGCTAGTGGACGTGGGCTGTTTAACTGCATGCTTTTTAACCCTGCTCTTAGAACCCGTTTACAGTGCGGGGCTGGGCCGAGCCCCGCAATTTTGTCCGTTTACACTGCCGGGCTTTTAATTCAAACCTTTCAATATTTTGTCATAGTGGCGCTCTGCTTGTAAACAAACGCAATTTGGTATAGTCTGGTTTCCACACCCTTTGCCAACTGGACTCCTTTGCCGAAGGAAAAATCTTTTGCAGGACAAAACCACCTTAAACTATACTAGTTTTTGATGTTGAGGGCGTCAATATCATGAATAGCGAAATAGTACGGACAGAGAGTCTGGAAGCCAGACTAAATTTGGTACCGCATTTGGCCCAGTTTGCGTTTACATTGAGAAAAGGCCGGGCTCGGCCGGGCTGAGACCACCTCCAGAGCATGGCCAAATGCGCGGCCAATTTTGGCCCCGCATTTGGCCTTTTGCGCGTTTACACTGAAATGAAGGCCGGGCTCCGCCGCGGCCGAGCCCGGCCTTTTCGCTCACTGTCAATGGGGTCTAGGTTACTCAAGGTCTAGTTTTGGTGTAATAAACTGTAGTGCATGTAGTATTGGCCTATAGCATTGTTGTGTATTTACTACTACCCGTGTTCGTATGTCGCTTCAACTACTTAGTAATTACCTTGTAGTCTGACATCGAAATATGGAAGAGACCAACAGCACCCAGCGGAGTAAAGATGCATTCCCATCCGTTTTCCATCAAACACTAGCTTATAGTCATCCTCCCCATTTCTATGGCAGTCAGGCTACCACAGAAGGTAGACCGTAGATTGAGACAAATTTTGCAACATAGATCCCCAAGACTGAGCATGTACACTCCAGCAAAGCAATTTGACTTACAACACCACAGCTAAGAACCTGATGATGCATACATTAACTTTCAGTAAATTATGTAGTTTTCAGGACCAGTGGATACATGGTGGAATGAAGGGGTCCCAAAATCCTAAACTGTGATTCTAGCATGTGTGAATGGGCCTTGTGAGTGTCAAGCCCACCGCACACTATACGATCAGACCGGTCATACGACCTTAAGACCGGAAATTACATACAACATCGCCAGCCTTTCCAGTTTCCAGTCGTGCAACTTGGTCTTAGTGCCAGTCGTAGAGATTTGAGATATTGAATTTTCACGACCAGTCATGGGCTTTCAGCCAATAAGATGCAGTGAAATGCAACTGTGCGCTTCTATACTCTCTGGTATGGATGCACTGAAGCCAGAACTGTCGTAAGCCTAGTTGTGTAGTCTGATCGTACAGTGTGCGGTGTCCAGTCATGCAACTCGACGTATGCCCTAGAATCGTGCGACCAGTCTGATCATATAGTGTGCAGTGGGCTTAAGGTTCGCCGGAGTCACTGATGGAGAAATCACCCAGAGAAGAAAAAAATGTTCACCTGAGAGGCAGCGTTCTGTCGCCACCACGGCGATCCACCTCTCGCTGCGGGACTGGGTACCAGCGGAACTGGAGCTTCCAATTGAACCCTCCGTACGTCATGTCGGAGCCCGTGTGGAAGGCAAAGTTGTCGTCGCTGATCACGTCGATGATGGGGCACACGACGTTCATCCTGCAGCAAATGGTAACGAGAGGGGAGAATTTAAATGAAAGACTGATAAACAGTTTCCGTGTGAACACAGGGTTAAAACAACAAGAAATGACTGATTATTATCCTACACACGGAATTGAAACATGGGCAATCGAGATGCATTCAAAGAGATCTACAAATTCTGCTTAATGGGATGAGAGATGAACAAAAAACAAAACATCAAATATATTCTTACTTGAACATGTTTTGCCAATTTGTAAATGCTTCTTTCAACCATAACCAAGATAATGCCCTTTGCCAATGGGGGTGAACAAATAACAAAATGTCAAATGATATATCCATGCTTTCTTAAAAATGTGTTGCCATTGTATCGTACACATTTCTTTCAACCAAAACAAGATTATGCTCTTTGCCAAACGAGATATCGCCCAATATCAAACAAACAAGCAACAACAACAACGAAAAAAACTCAGGTTTTATTCAACATATCCTATTTTGTTTGACAGTAAACCAGACTGACTAGATATTCCAGTTTCCATATTCAAATTTAAACAAACAAAGAATAAGCAACATTTACATTTAGAGACAACCTGTTTTGAAATATACTCTCCCTGTCATTATAGTTGTTTTTCAGCGACAGTTAAAGGGAAAAAAAGGAGTTAAATAACGCCAGAATTAAAGAGGTAGGGAAGAACTGCACCATGCCATGACAAACAAGGTAAGTACGACAATTTGGTTTGTTCTGTTTCTGCACCGCTTGGGTGTCATCATTGATAATCCTTTTGATTGCCGACTGATGTCTATATATAGGAGACAGTACGGTAAAAGCATGAGAAAGAAAGAGAGTTAGCAAGAAAAAGAAAGAAAGGAGAGAGAGAATGAGCACATCCTCCTGAAAGCTAATCTGGGGCTTTACTAATCATGGAGTTTCTTTGGTCAGTGGTGTTTTTTGGGGTGCCAGCCTTTAAATAACCATAATTCTCCCGAATCACAAATCCCTGAATTAAGAGGATTTTTTGCTCTGCTCTGTTTTTAGCAGTCTTTGGTTCTTCCAATATGGCTAGATATGCCTCTACAACTAACTTTAAAAATAAAACTGCATGGCATCCAAATCTCTGCTGATGCTTCTTTAAATAACACAATTGAAATTAGCGCAAATTCTGCTGTTTTTCTTTTTCCAGTTCACCACCCAGTGTGTCACACAAACAAAGACCCAATGATATAGGTTCTTAAAATATAACAGTCATAATCAACAACAAAACCTCGCTCAGAGCTCACCTTGGGATGAACCATAAAACTCAGAAGGTCATTACAACACAAAATCACTTTCATGGAGTGATATTCTTAGAAAAGAAAATATCGTGGTGAGTATTAAACTTGTTTTCCACTTTTAAAGGTCAATGCCTCTCTCTCCATCTCTCAATCTCTCATACATACAAACACACACACACACACACACACACACACACTTTCTTTTCCATCTTTGAGTTACATAGCTTTTAGATTTCACTGATGTAAACTGGATTGCATGGCTTTTTGGTGAATTTAAAAATTTAAGCTCTAATCAAAGAATACTTTCTTGTCTTTCAATGTTTGGTTGTTTTTTTAAAGCTTTAAATCTACATTTATGTATATTTAAATAGATTCCCTTTCACTAAGTAACATTAAATTCAACATCTTTCATTCAAAAGCACCTCAGAAATGACACTTTTGTGAATGATCCCAGTAAACCTGGCATCACCAAACAAGAGTTTTCAGAATTCCTTTTGAGAAGTATTATCAAATACCAACATTTGTACCTTAACATACTTAAAAGAACTGCAATTTTGATGACAAATTATTCAATTACAAACCCTAACATCACTTGCAAGAAGTACATTGCCCTTTTGATGTTGAATGAGTAAGATAATGTGCAACATTTGACTTTCAGAGTTATAAAATGGTAAACATTCAAGACTGATTATTGAGGGAGTCTAGAAACTTAAAAAAAAAAAACCAACAACATTATCATGGATGATTATGTGGTAATTTCCCCATAAAATAAAATACCAGCACTAAAAAGTCAATGTCATCAAACCATTAGGAATCATACTGGCATCATAAATAGCATTCTATGAATCAATTTTTATTCATGCATCATTCCATATGGTGAGGACGCTAATGTCATCAGATAAACTCAACAATATATCAATATACTGGTACTGCATAAATGTGATATGAAAAGTTCAGCAAGCTTGGTTTCAGACACTCTTGTTGCCATGACAACTCTCTCTCTCTCTCTGCTTGCCACTAGCTCTTTGCTTCCTTCAAATCTACTATAGATTTCACACTCCAGATTCTGCAGTACTGTACCTCTCATACACATGCACCTGTAGAGCCTGGTCAAATCTAAAATGGCTGCCTTGTACACTTTCTTGAAGTTACAATGCCATGGATGCATCTTCATTTGCCTCTTTGAAATCAAGGCCTTTAACTCTGGAGAACATGAACACATTCTCATCAACCTTGAATGAACTGTTCTTTCTCTTTCTCATTCACCTTCACTTAGTCAGAGATATTTGTGGCCTACATATCAATTAACTTTCATTTTCTTTGCAATAAATACTGTGCATCTCAGATACTGTAGTTCATGATGATATATAATTTCTTACAATTTTGCAGGGCAATTTATGCTCGCAAAATTGATAACACCAACCTGCTGTGACACAAATGTATGCG